>NW_027254720.1:156052-199326 GCF_044704955.1 Pristiophorus japonicus | reverse complement strand
GAGGCAGGGAATGGACTGGGAGGGGCGGGGGGAAGAGAGAGACGGGGGGGGGGGGAGAGAGAAAAAGAGAGACTGAGTGAGAGAGAGCGAGAGAGACTGCGGGGGTGGGGGAAGGAGAAGAGAGAATGGGTGAGAGACTGGGGGAGGGGGGAAGACAGACAGACAGAGAGAGAGAGAGAGAGAGAGAGAGAGAGAGATTGACTTGGAGGTGGGGGGTAGTGAGAGTGGAAGAATGGGAGGGAGAGAGAGAGAGAGTGGGGGAGGGAGAGTGGGGTGAGGAGAGGGAGTAAGAGATAGGGGAGAGAGAGAGAGAGACAGCGGGTGGGGAGGGGGGCGGAGATCGGCAGAGAGAGACGTGTTGGGGTGGAGAGAGAGAGCAAGAGCCAGGAGATCCAAGAACTAATAGATCATAAGCGCAGAGCATTTCTGAGCCTCAAGCAACAACCCAACTCGGGAGCAGCAAAGCAACATTACGGGCGGCTCAAGGCTGAGGTCCAACAAAAAAGCCCAGGATGTAAAGAACAGGTGATGGATGGAGAAAGCACAGGAGATACAGCAACTGGCCGACAGCCATGATGTGCGAAGTTCATCGCAGTCAAGGCCACAACTCTTTTAGAGGGGACAAATAAACATGAGGTCAAGTGGACCCCGATCTGGGGGACACTCCAAACATTTCGCAAGGCCATTTTTTTTGGTTGTTTTTTTGTTTTTTTAAAATATTTTTGTAGATTTTTTTGTTTTTTTGGGGCTCTAAAATCATAATTTTCAAGTGCCCCCTATAAAAGGGGAGGGGAACACTAAAACCCGGCAATTAAAACAAATTAAAACTTTAAAACATAAAGTCAAGGCCACATACAGTCCAAACTCCCAAGGCCCCACCCCACTGCTGGCCAAGAACGGGGAACCACTCATCAAGGACACCGAGGCAGTCAGAGCCTGCTGGAAGGAGCACTTCGAAGATCTCCTCAATCGAGACTCTACCTTTGATTCGAGTGTTCTCGACTCCATCCCGCAGCATGTGACCCGCCACCATCTCAGCGAAACCCCAACGAGGTAGGAAAAGCCATTAGACGCTCAAGAACAACAAGGCTACAGGAGCGGATGGAATCCCTGCTGAGGCGCTCAAGTATGGCAGAGAGGCGCTGTTAGCGCAGATACATGACCTCATCTCTCATCTGGAGAGGGGAAAGCATACCGGGAGATCTCAGGGATGCAGTGATCATGACCATCTTTAAAAAGGGGGACAAGTCCGACTGCGGCAACTACAGAGGAATATCCTTGCTATCAGCCACTGGGACCGTTGTCGCTGGAGTCCTCCTCAACCGTCTTCTTCCTGTGGCCGAGGAGCTCCTCCCGGAGTCGCAGTGCGGATTTCGTCCCTTACGGAGCACAACGGACATGATCTTTGTAGCGCGACAGCTGCTGGAAAATGCAAGGAGCATCGCCAGCCCTTATACATGGCCTTCAACCTTTCAAAGGCCTTTGACACTGTCAACCGTGAGGGTCTATGGAGCGTCTTCCACCGTTTCGGATGCCCCCAAAAGTTCGTCAACATCCTTTGCCTGCTCCACGACGACATGCAGGCCATGATCCTTACCAACAGATCCATTACAGACCCAATCCACGTTTGGACCGGGGTTAAACAGGGCTGCGTCATCGCTCCAACCCTCTTCTCAATCTTCCTCGCTGCCATGCTCCACCTCACAGTCAACAAGCTCCCTGCTGGAGTGGAACTAAACTACAGAACCAGTAGGAAGCTGTTTAACTTTCGTCGCCTCCAGGCCAGGTCCAAGACCACCCCAGCCTCTGTCGTGGAGCTACAGTACGCGGACGACGCCTGCGACTGCGCACATTCAGAGGCTGAACTCCAGGATATAGTCAACGTATTTATTGAGACATACGAAAGCATAGGCCTTGCGCTAAACATCTGTAAGACAAAGGTCCTCCACCAGCCTGTCCTCTCCGCACAGCACTGCCCCCCAGTCATCAAGGACGCAGCCCGAGACAACGCAGACCATTTCCCATGCCTCGGGAGCCTCTTAGGAGGGAGAAAATAGAGTATGAGAGGAAGCTTGCCGGGAACATAAAAACTGACTGCAAAAGCTTCTATAGATATGTGAAGAGAAAAAGACTAGTGAAGACAAACGTAGGTCCCTTGCAGTCGGATTCAGGAGAATTTATAATGGGGAACAAAGAAATGGCAGACCAGTTGAACAAATACTTTGGTTCTGTCTTCACGAAGGAAGACACAAATAACTTTCCGGAAGTACTAGAGGACCGAGGGTCTAGTGAGAAGGAGGAACTGAAGTATATCCTTATTAGGCGGGAAATTGTGTTAGGGAAATTGATGGGATTAAAGGCCGATAAATCCCTGGGGCCTGATCGACTGCATCCCAGAGTAAGTGGTCTTAGAAATAGTGGATGCATTGGTGATCATTTTCCAACAGTCTATTGACTCTGGATCAGTTCCTATGGACTGGAGGGTAGCTAATGTAACACCACTTTTTAAAAAAGGAGGGAGAGAGAAAATGGGTAATTATAGACTGGTTAGCCTGACATCAGTGGTGGGGAAAATGTTGGAATCAATTATTAAAGATGAAATAGCAGCACATTTGGAAAGCAGTGACAGGATCAGTGCAAGTCAGCATGGATTTATGAAAGGGAAATCATGCTTGTCAAATCTTCTGGAATTTTTTGAGGATGTAACTAATAGTGGACAAGGGAGAACCAGTGGATGTGGTGTATTTAGACTTTCAAAAGGTTTTTGACAAGGTCCCACACACGAGATTGTTGTGCAAAATCAAAGCACATGGTATTGGGGCTAATGTACTGTTGTGGATAGAGAACTGATTGGCAGACAGGAAGCAGAGAGTCGGGATAAACTGATCCTTTTCAGAATGGCAGGTAGTGACTAGTGGGGTGCTGCAGGGCTCAGTGCTGGGACCCCAGCTCTTTACAATATACATTAATGATTTAGATGAGGGAATTGAGTGTAATATCCAAGTTTGCAAATAACACTAACTGGGTGGCAGTGTGAACTGTGAGGAGGATGCTAAGAGGCCACAGGGTGACTTGGACAGGTTAGGCAAGTGGGCAAATGCATGGCAGATGCAGTATAATGTGGATAAATGTGAGGTTATCCACTTTAGGGGCAAAAACACGAAGGCAGAATATTATCTGAATGGCGGCAGATTAGGAAAAGGGGAGGTGCAACGAGACCTGGGTGTCGTGGTTCATCAGTCATTGAAAGTTGGCATGCAGGTACAGTAGGCAATGAAGAAGGCAAATGGTATGTTGGCCTTCATAGCTAGGGGATTTGAGTATAGGAGCAGGAAGGTCTTACTGCAGTTGTACACGGCCTTGGTGAGACCTCACCTAGAATATTATGTTCAGTTTTGGTCTGCTAATCTGAGGAAGGACGTTTTTCATATTGAGGGAGTGCAGCGAAGGTTCACCAGACTGATTCCCGGATGACACATGAGGAGAGACTGGATTGACTGGGCCTTTATACACTGGAGTTTAGAAGGATGAGAGGGGATCTCATCGAAACATATACGATTCTGACGGGATTGGACAGGTTGGATGCGGGAAGAATCTTCCCGATGTTGGGGAAGTCCAGAACCAGGGGACAGTGTCTAAGGCTAAGGGGTACGCCATTTAGGACTGAGATGAGGAGAAACTTCTTCACTCAGACAGTTGTTAACCTGTGGAATTCCCTGCTGCAGAAAGTTGTTGATGCCAGTTCATTGGATATATTGAAGAGGGAGTTAGATATGGCCCTTACGGCTAAAGGAATCAAGGGGTATGGAGAGAAAGCAGGAAAGGGGTACTGAGGTGAATGATCAGCCATGATCTTATTGAATGGTGGTGTAGGCTCGAAGGGCCGAATGGCCTACTCTTGCACCTATTTTCTATGTTTCTATGTAAAAGCAGACATTCATGAGGAGATTCAACACCGCCTCCAGTGCGCCAATGCAGCCTTCGGCCGCCTGAGGAAAAGAGTGTTCGAAGACCAGGCGCTCAAATCTACCATCAAGCTCATGGCCTACGGGGCTGTAGTAATACCTGCCCTTCTGTATAGTTCAGAGGCATGGACCATGTATAGTCGACACCTCAAGTCACTGGAGAAATACCATCAACGATGCCTCCGCAAGATCCTATAAATCCCCTGGGAGGACAGTCGCACCAACATTTGCATCCTCGATGAGGCCAACATCCCCAGCATTAAAGCACTGACCACACTTGATCAGCTCCGCTGGGCAGGCCAGATTGTCCGCATGCCAGACACGAGACTCCCAAAGCAAGCGCTCTCCTCGGAACTCATTCATGGAAAACGAGCCAAGGGTGCCAGAGGAAACGTTACAAGGACAACCTCAAAGCCTCCCTGATAAAGCGCGGCATCCCCACCGACAACTGGGAGTCCCTGGCCAAAGACCACCCTGAGTGGAGGAAGTGCATCCAGGTGGGCGCTGAGCGCCTCGAGTCTCATCGCTGAGTGCATGCAGAAAACAAGCGCAAGTAGTGGAAAGAACGTGCAGCAAACTTGTCCCACCCTCCCTTACCCTCAACGACTGTCTGTCCCACCTGTGGCAGGGACTGTGGCTCTCGTATTGGACTGTTCAGCCACCTAAGGACTCATTCTAAGAATGGAAGCAAGTCTTCCTCGATCCTGAGACTCTGCCTATGATGGTGACTGGGAAGTGGCAGAGAGGGGACAGGGGAAGAACGTGATCCAAGACTAAAGGTGGGGGTTGAGAGCGAGAACGGATCACGTTCTTCCAACCCCACCCCCTTTACACCCACACCACACTCTCCCTCTTCCCCCACCCCACACCCTTTACAACTGGTTGATTTCTTAGAAAGCTCGGTGCATATGTGGCAAGTGACATAATTGGACTGGACGAAATCCAGATGTCACGATATTCTCACTATTCACTTCATGCCCAATAAACCTGATATCAATCTGTGACACACACACAATGCCCCATCTATGGCGGGGGGAGAAGGTCATGAATCCATGGGGGAGGAACAGGGGCAGGAGAGAAGGACAGGAACTCTGGGCGGGGCAGGATCTTGGGAAAAGGAGATCAGGAACTTCGGCAGGGGTGTGGAGTTGGTTAGGAACTTGGGAGGTGGGGGCAGGAACTTGTTGAGGGTGGAAGATCTTAACCCGTGAGAATGAGCCCTGTCTTTTCTAAGTTAGCTCTTTTCAGTCTGGAGTCGGCAGTCACTGGCTCGAATTACATTTTGCAAAGTCACTGATTACATCGGCAGGATGGTTCTAATTACACAGTCCAGAGAAACAGCTGGGTATGTTTTATCCTCCAAGGGGACTAATTAGCAATCAGGTCTTGTGATCAAGGGGATCCAATCAGAGCTTTAGGTGTTTTAAATTAACGCGTCCGTTAACTAGTGCTGTGGGGGAGGGCATCAGGATCTAGCAGCAGAGAAGAGAGCCAAGGTGCACAGAAAACGGGGAGGGCCAACCAGCAACAAAACAAAGAACAGAGTGATTATTATCAGGGTGTTCTGAGTCCCTCTGCTCATGGTCCCCGTTTGGGGCAGCTGAACGGCCTGAAGACTATTTTGATACTGCGCATGCGCACCCGACATTGCGGCGCCAGTGGCCTCAGCCGGCACACTTTCCTTGGCTCCCAATGGAGAAGGTCGGGATTGGATTGCGGGGGGGTGGCCTTGTTAAATAGAACCTGCAGATTACTTGCCTCAAATGGGCATTCTGATATAGCTTGCTGGATTCAGGCCAGTGCAATATCTCAGCGAGGCAAGTCTGGAACAGTTGCCATCATGAGGGAGGAGCCCAGAGCGCAGCATCCCAGATTATTTTTATGGGACTTGTAGGAGGAAATATAATTTAAAACTTACTTTTTTGGGACATCTTTGGCTGTATCAACAGTAAAAATGGGTCGTAAGGCTCATACTCTATCTAGTTCTGTCTTAAAATGACAATCGGGGTCCTATGTACGCCATAATAAAAGGGGACCTGCTATCTGAAACAAGCATGTGCTTTGGCCACCCAGAAGAAGACCCGTGAAAAAGTGGTGCCCAGAAAGTTAAAAGGGGGAAAAAAAAAGGAAAGACTTGCATTGATATAGCGCCTTACATGATCTCAGGACATCCGAAAGTGCTTTACAGTCAATAAAGTATTTTTGAAATGTAGTTACTGTTGTAATGTAGGAAACGTGGCAGCCAATTTGCACATTGCAAGGTCCCACAAACAACAATGTGATAATGACCAGTGATGTTGATTGAGGGATAAATATTAGCCAGGACACTGGGGATAACACCACTGCTCTTCTTCAAAATAGTGCCATGGGATCTTTTATGCCTGTCTGAAAGATGACCCCTCCAACAGTGCAGCACTTCCTCAGTACTGCAGTGGAGTGTTGGCCTAGATTTTTATGCTCAAGTCTCTGGAGTGGAACTTGAACTTACTTATGGGACGTTAAGTCCACTGAGCCCATTTTTAAGCTGTTGCTGCCCAGTAACAACAATTTTGGCAGTTAAAATCGTTCTCCTTGAGGGTACTATAAATGGTACTGGAAACATGACCAATCTAGCCGTGTTTGAGTCATCGTAGATTGATTGTGTGATGTGTGAGATTTCTCTTTCAGGCATTTTTAATAAATGGAATCAAAATGCTGTTTAACAGGTTTGGTGCAATATCAGCTTGCACTCTATTTATCTCCCAGCAACTCACTACTAACTGCTGAAAATGGGATGCTGGCGTTGGATTGTTTTCCCTCCAAAATTATTTTCATACATCTATCCACTATTACCAATTTTAATTTCTTGCCGCAGTGCTAACACCATATATATTGCAGTTTTTAGAAACTTAACGTAATTTAAGGAAATACATATGTTTATGTCAATCTCCTGTAGTGTTGCACAGGGCGAATCAAGACCAAGTGTAATTTTCAGGTTAGGAGGGTAGTGTATATTAGATCTGTGGTATTGCTTAGTTAAATGCATTTCGACAAGAACAGGATTGTCATGCTATGCAATGTACAATGTATTGTTGTGAATGCAGTGATTTATGGTGATTGAACTTGTGTTTTTATTAAATGGTGTTCTGATTCCTAAAGTTCGTCATCACCACAATACCCCAAGGATCTATTCCTGGCCTTCTCCTATTTCTTGACTTCAATGGAAAGTAAAATTGAGCGGAATGTAAAATGGGTACTCGATCTGATCCCGTCTGATTCTGGCTGGATGGGTTCGGTTAAAATTTATCCATGCAGACCCCTGGATAGACCACTAGTATATCCTCACTTCCTCCAGCCCTCTGCTTTCCATCCTTCAATTATCCTCTATCTATGGGCTACCCTAAGAAAATATTAAAATAATCCAGAGAGAAATTTGATACAGTACATTAAATGTTGACAACTTCTGCATTGTAGTTCCTGGTTTCCAAAGATTCAAAAGCTTCTTTTTTTTTTTAAAGAGTTTCCATAGACTTGCCAGTTTTATTAATTATTTTACTTTTACAGGTAGCTGATGATGGAATTGGTTTAACAGGCATTGTCCGCAAGGATTTAAAAGAGAACATTGATCGGAGGTATCTGGGTTTCAACAAATCGGTTGAAGTGGCTTCTGCCCGTCCCCATTTCTTGACTCTTCACAATATTTCCATTGAAGACTTGGGAACGTATCAGTGTTCCTTGTGGGCACCGCTTGGAGAACAAAACAAACAGGCAAATGTGAGGCTCCGAGACGTAGGTCAGTATATTAATGTTACTATGTTGTTAAATAGTCCTGTCCTGACTTGTACTTTTCCCAATTTTTGCATTTATCATCAGTTATTTAATCCTTATGACATTTTAAAGATGTAGACAATATTATGTGATGATTTAAAATTCCAACATAGTCCACGATGTTGCATATTTTTTTTTAAAGATTTGTTCTTGGATGTGGGCAACCACAGACCACTCGGCCTAATGTGGTGGGGCAACTTTTAGAGACATTAATCTGGGACAAAATTAATTGGCACTTGGAAAAATATAGGTTCATAAATGAAAGCACAGATTTGTTAAAGGCAAATTAGGTTTGACTGCCTTGATTTGACTTCTTTGATGAAGTAACATAGCGGGCTGATGTGGACAGTGGTGCTTAATGTTGTGTATATGGACTTTCAAAAGGCATTTGATATAGTACCACATAATAGAATTGTTAGCAAAATTAAAGCCCGTGGGATTAAAGGGCCAGCTGTGTGGAAATTGACTAAGGGACAGGAAGCAGATTATGGTGGTGAACGGTTGTTTTTCTGACTGGAGGGAAGTGCGCAGTGGTGTACCCCACGGATTAGTGTCGGGACCACTGCTCTTTTTGATATACATTGATGACCTGGACTTTTGAATACAGGGCATAATTTCAATGTTTGCATGAAACTCAAAAATATAGTAAACAGTGATGAGGATAGTAAAGGACTTCAGGAGGACATAGACAGACTTGTAAAATGGACAGAAACATGGCAGATAAAATTTAATATAGAGAAGTGTGAAGTGATTCATTTTAGTAGGAAGAACGAGAAGAGTGAATATAAACAAAATGGTACCATTTTAAAGGGGATGCAGGAAGATAGACCTGGGAATGTATGTACACAAATCTTTGAAAGTGGCAGGACAAGTTGAGAAAGCTGTTAAAAAAGAATATGGGATTCTTACCTTCATTGATAGAGGAATAGAGTACAAAAGCACGGACATTTCGCGAAACCATTTTAAAACACTGGTTTGGCCTCAGTTGGACTATTGTGTTCAATTCTGGGCATCACACTTTAGGAGGGATGTAAAGACCTTGGAAAGGGTGCAGAGGAGATTTACTAGAATGGTACCAGGGATGAAATATTTCAGTTACATGGAGAGACTAGAGAAACTGGGGTTGTTTTCCTTTGAGCACAGGGGAGATTTAATAGGGGTGTTCAAAATCTTGAGTTTTGATAAAGTACATAAGAACGTAAGAAATAGGAGCAGGAGCAGGCCCCTCGACCTTGCTCCACCATTTAATACAATCATAGCTGATCCGATCCGGTCAGGTCCACTTCCCTGCTCGCTCCCATAACCCCTTATTGTTAAGAATCTGTCTTATATTTATTCAATGTTCCAGCTTCCACAGCTCTCTGAGGCAGCGAATTCCACAGATTTACAACCCTCATCTCTCTTTTAAATGGGTGGCCCCTTATTCTAAGATATGCCCCCTAGTTCTAGTCTCCCCTATTAGTGGAAACATCCTCTCTGCATCCAGGCCCCCTCATAATCTTCTACATTTCGATAAGATCACCTCCCATTCTTCTGAATTCCAATGAGTAGAGGCCCAACCTACTCAACCTTTCCTCCATAAGTCAATCCCCTCATCTCCGGAATCAACCGAGTGAACCTTCTCTGAACTGCCTCCAAAGTAAGTATATCCTTTCTTAAATATGGAAACCAAAACTGTATGTAGTATTCCAGGTGTGGCCTCACTAATCCATCATCATCATGGGCAGTCCCTCGGAATCGAGGAAGATTTGCTTCCACTCCCAAAGTAAGTTCTTTGATGGCTGAACAGTTCGATACGAGAGCCACAGACCCTGTTACAGGTGGGACAGACATTCGTCGAGGGAAGGGGTGGGTGGGGCTGGTTTGTCGCACGCTCCTTCCACTGCCTGCGCTTGACCTCTTCATGCTCTTTGTGTTGAGACTCTGAAGAGCTCAACGCCCTCCCAGATGCACTTTCTCCACCTCAAGTGGTCTTCGGCCAGGGTCTCCCAGGTGTCAGTGGTGATGTCGCACTTTACCAGGGAGGCTTTGAGGGTGTATAACTGTAGCAACACTTCCCTGCTTTTATACTCCATCCCCTTTGCAATAAAGGCCAAGATTCCATTGGCCTTCCTGATCACTTGCTGTACCTGTATACTAATCTTTTGTGTTTCATGCATAAGTACCCCCAGGTCTCGCTGTACTGCAGCACTTAGCAATTTTTCTCCATTTAAATAATAACTTTTTAATTTTTTCTGCCAAGTGCATAACCTCACACTTTCCAACATTATACTCCATTTGCCAAATTTTTGCCCACTCACTTAGCCTGTCTATGTCCTTTTGCAGATTTTGTGTGTCCTCCTGACACATTGCTTTTCCTCCCAACTTTGTATCGTTAGCAAACCTGGCTACGTTACACTCGGTCCCTTCTTCCAAGTCATTAATATAGATTGTAAATAGTTGGGGAGAAACTGTTTCCAGCGGCAGAAGAGTTGGTAACCAGAGGACACAGATCTTAGGCAAGTGGCAAAAGAACTAGAAGCGATATGAGGGAAAATTATGCAGGACTATGGCGACAGAACAGGGGAATGGGTCTAATTGGATAGCTTTTTCAAAGAGCCGATACGGGCACGACGGGCCAAATGGCCTCCGCAGTTCTGACAATGTAGCACTCTCTCAGTACTGCACTGAAGTATCAGCCTTGCTAATGTCTACAGTGGAGCTTGAACCCAAGACCTTCTGATTTGAGTGCTACCAACTGAGCCACACAGCAGTTATGGAAAATAAAATGATTATGGGGCACATGTTAGCCCTGTAAGTGTGCAAGTATCTCTAAAATAATCAGTTTCTTATCATCATTTATCATAACTGAGTAGTAACCTTCAGATTAGATGCTGTCTGCCAGCCAGATATTTGCCATTGATTTTCAACACGAGAGGCTGGAATTTACGATTTAACACCATGATAACACCAGTAGTAAATCACTTATTTTAAATGATCTACCACATTAGGATTGCACCAAGTCCCAGGAACAAGCTGTATTGAATAGACAATAAGCCCCCACAAAAATGTATCTTTGTATTGGTTACTGGAGAGGCAGTTCTGCTAATTGTTGTTTGGTAATTGCTTTCTATTGAATGTGTGATTGAAAATGCAACTTTTTAATGCAGATTATCTTGGGTCATCAAAAGAATTTGAAGGACAGTTGAATATTTTGTTCATTGTTTTGACCATTCTTGGATCCACAGTCTTAATTTATGTGGTTATTGTATCTATTGTAAGTATTCAGACAATATCATAAAGCAAGTAAGGTTTCAATTTTATTTTCACAAAAAATATAAACAGTTTTATGCTTAACTATAATGTACATAGAATTGATATATAATTATTACTGAAAGTAACTGTCTCCATGATGGATTTGTTTTATTTTTTAAAAAGCTATCTTCCAATTATATGGTGTGTTATGATATTTTCATGTGTGTTGTCACGGAGAAGGTGATACAGAATTTATCACATTTGTCTTTAGAAAACTGTAATCAAAACTACTTTTCAATTTCTATTTGCTGTAAATCTGTTGTACTAGTGAAAATGTAATTTAGTAATGCTTCCTGTTGAGGGGAAGGTTGGCCAGACACATCTAGAGAGAGTTGAGAAGCAACTCATGTCATACTGGGGTTAATTTCATGAGGTTGCATTGCTGGTGTAAGAACATAAATGGCGGAGCAGGAGTAGGTCATTTGGACCCTCGAGCCTGCTCCGCCATTCAATATCATGGCTGATCTGATCCTGGCCTCAACTCCACTTCCCCGCCCGCTTCCCATAACCCTTGACTCCCTTATTGTTCAAAAATCTGTCTTATCTCCATTTTAAATATATTCAATGACCCAGCCTCCACAGCTCACTGGAGTAGAGAATTTCAAAGATTCATGACCCTCTGAGAGAAGAAATTCATCCTCGTTTCAGTTTTCAATGGGTGATACCTCTGAAACTATTCCCGCTAGTTCTAGATTCCCCCACGAGTGGAATCATCCTCTCTGCATCTACCCTGTCAGCCCCCTCAGAATCTTATACGTTTCAATAAGATTACCTCTCAATCTTCTAAACTCCAATGAGTATAGACCCAACCTGCTCAAGCTTTCTTCATAAGTCAACCTATTCATCTCGGGAATCAACCTCGTGAACATTCTCTGAACTGCCTCCAATGCAAGTATATCCTTCCTTAAATAAGGAGACCAAAACTGTATGCAGTACTCCAGGTGTGGTCTTACCAACACCCTGTACAGTTGAAGCAGGACTTCCCTACTTTTATACTCCATCCCCCTTGCAATAAAGGCCAACATTCCATGTGCCTTCCTAATTACTTGCTGTACCTGCATGCTAACATTTTGTGTTTCATGGACAAGGACCCCCAGATCCCACTGTACTGCAGCATTTTGTAATCTCTCCCCATTTAAATAATAATTTGCTTTTTTATTTTTCCTTCCAAAGTGGATAACCTCGCATTTTCCCACATTATACTCCATCTGCCAAATTTTTGCCCACTCACAGCCTATTTATATCCCTTTGTAGATTCTTTGCATCTTCCTCACAACTTGCTTTCCCAACTAGTAGCGAATGGGGGCCATAGTGATACAGCCCTGTCTCTGATGAGACCCTGCATTTAATGGAGCCTCATGAAATTACCAGATAATAACACAATGCTTGTTGCTATTGGAGGAAAACTACAAAAGCCAATTTTTCTCTCCAAATTTGCACTTCCAGATGGGAGGCTCGTCTGTCAGTCACACATGTTGGGAAATTGCAGGCACATTTTAATGAACAGAAAATAAAGGCTACTGCAATTACAATTTTTGCTATATGTGTGGCTGGTGGGTGTGGCTCCCCACCAGCAGTGTGAACCCCAAATTATTCCATAAAAAGGAGCACACTTATAATTAGGCCCCAGTAATTCCTTTTTTAAACTGAGTGACTATTTGTACAAACACTTTTCTCTCCCTTCTGCGTATGCGTCCTCCGGACCCCGCCCCCGACACCTCCTGCTTGAAACCGGAAGTGCAGCCCCGAAACCAGACACTAGAGGGGGGGGAGGAGAGACACACAGGGGGAGGTTGGAGGGGGGTTATAGGAAACTTGGGGAAGATGGATCACATTTCTCGGAAAGCTTGGTGCGTGCGTTACAAGGGGCATCGTTGGAGTGGAGGAACTCCAGAAATCACAACACTATCACTATTCATTTCATATCCAAAAAACCTGTTGACAATCCATGACCCACACAATGCCCCATCTATGGCGGGGGTGAGGGGGGTAAGGTCATGCACTTGCACTGGGGTAAGGGACTTTGGCTGGGGGAGGCAGCACTTGCACTGTGGTAAGGGACTTCAGCTGGGAGAGGGATACACTTGCGCTGGGGTAATGAACTTCGGCTGAGGGAGGCAGCACTTGCACTGGGGTAAGGGACTTCGGCTGGAACTTGGTGGCTTTTTCTGGGTTGTGGATTAGATCTAGATTAACCAGTTCATGAAGTGGTGCTTCCTGGATACCATTTCAGCTCAGACAATGGAAGTACATTTCATCATCATCATCGGCAGTCCCTCGGAATCGAGGAAGACTTGCTTCCACTCTAAAAATGAGTTCTTAGGTGACTGAACAGTCCAATACGAGAATTAGTCTCTGTCACAGGTGGGACAGACAGTCATTGAGGGAAAGGGTGGGTGGGACTGGTGAGTTTCCCCATGACCTATCATGATCATTATGTTGGGGTGGCCTGATCAATTGGGAACAGGAGGGGAATAATTTCTAGGAGTCTTCCCCCAGGGAGATAGTAGCCGGTTCAATTGGCAGCCCTACTGGCCAGTCCTCGGGCATGGAGAGCTGGGGGAGGGTCAGAGGTCAAGTTGTTCATTTCCAAAGGATAAAGAATCACAGAGGCTGGGGGAATCGGGGAGAACTAGTAAGGGAGACAGACATGGGGACTGAAAACATCTTCTAAAGGTAGTACTGCCCAGTTTCAGAGGAATTATTGTTCAAAAAAATTGTATTTAGCCCACAAACAGGGATAATGTAGCATGTTTTTTTTAATTTTCTGTTATGAGGATCATTATGACATCATATAATTTTATAATTCATTGTAATTTTTACTTTGTTCATTTTACTTGTTGGTAAAATAAATCAGCTGAGCAATTTTTATATTTTATGGCCTTCAGTCATGCCTAGATATTGGGCAGTAAATGTAAATCCTTGATGAGGGATATGGGATCTGCATATGGGAGAGACCAGTGACTGAATCCAAGAGAATATCTAGAGCGAGTCTGAAATTTGTAACAATTACCAACGTAAAATTATTGTCATGCTAACTTCTGTGTTTCTCCCCCTCTAGAAGTGCGCAAGAAACCATAAAGTGCCTGCGGATTATGCAAAATTTGACAAAGTACAAGATACCCAACATTCTCTGGAGAACTGCACATATAAATGAAATAAAAAAATGCTGGAAGTACATACAGCCTTTTGAGGCACCCAAGAATAAACTTAAGTCTCAATCAGTACTGTACTTATTACTTGTGTTTAAATGATAGAATCAGTATCCAAACATGGGAAGGATGCAGATGTGCTCTCCAACTGAAATGGGGCGAAGGAGGGCGGGTGAAGTTGGGTGGGGGGAGGGTGGAAGCGAAATAGAGATGCAGCGAGGGCAATAGGGAGGGGCAGGAGAGGAGGGGTTAGGAAAGCAGAGGGAGGGAGGGAAGGAGAGAGGGTGAAGGTGGGGAGGAAGTAAATTGGGGATACGATTTGGTCAATGGGGAGGATGGGAGGGGTGAGGAGTGACCAAAATAATGCTCAGTGGGTGGATGGGCTTGGAATGTCCCTCATTTGGGGTGGGGGGGTGAGATGCTCAATGGGGAAGGTACTTCGTAAAAATGATCTGGGGGACACTCCAGACACTTTTCAACTACCCTTTTTTAAAAAAAATTTTGCTTTTTTTTTGTTTTTTGTGGGGTTTTTTGGGCTGTAAAATCATAAATTTTACAAGTGCTCCCTATAAAAGGGGAGGGGGACACTAAAACCCGGCAATTAAAACTAATTAAACTTTAAAACATATAAAATCTAATTAAAATTTGGTTGCCGGGGGTAATAATGCACTCCAGTCACTCCGGTGCCCACCTCTCGCGGAAGGCCGCGAGCATACTGGTGGACACCGCGTGCTCCATCTCTAAGGACACCCTGGCCCGGATGTAGGCACGGAAGAGTGACAGGCAGTCAGGCTGAACGACCCCCTCGACTGCCCGCTGCCTGGACTGGCTGATGGCACCCTTGGCCATGCCCAGGAGTAGTCCTATGAGGAGGCCTTCCGACCTGCCCGCTCAACAGCTCCACAACTCTTTTGCAGAAACAAAATAAACATTAACTCAAGTGCCCTCTTTCAACAGCTTCACAACTCTTTGAGTAAACAAAATAAACATTAGATCAAGTGCCCCCCCGATCTGGGGGACACTCCAAACATTTCCTCCAACAACTCTACTACTCTTTTGGGAGGAAAAACTAAACATTAAATCGTGCCCCCCGATCTAGGGGACACCAAACATTTTCAAGGCCCTTTTTTTTGTGTTTTGTTTTTGTTTTTTTTTGTTTTTTTGGGGGGGGGGGTTTGGGCACTAAAATCAAATTTTTTTTTTCCAAGTGCCCCCTATAAAAGGGGAAGGGGACACTAAAAACATCGGCAATTAAAACAAATTAAACTGTAAAATAAATAAAATCAAATTAAAATTTGGTTGCCGGGGGTTATAATGCACTCCAGTCCCTCCGGCGCCCACCTCTCGCGGAAGGCCGCGATCGTACCGGTTAGGACACCGCGTGCTCCATCTCCAAGGACACCCTGGCCCGGATGTAGGCGCGGAAGAGAGGCAGGCAGTCAGGCTGAACAACCCCCTCGACCGCCCGCTGGTCCGGCTGATGGCCCTCTTGGCCATGTCCTATGAGGAGGCCTTCCGACCTGCCCGCTCAACAGCTCCACAACTCTTTTGCAGAAACAAAATAAACATTAACTCAAGTGCCCCCTTTCAACAGCTTCACAAACCTGGAAGCATGCTCACAGGTGCACACATTACACCTTTCTGCTTTTGTATTCTATCCCTCAGCTAATACAGTAAAGTATACATATGTCTTCTTAACCACTTTATCTACCTGTCCTGCTACCTTCAGGAATCTGTGGACATGCACTTCAAGATTCCTCTGTTCCTCTATATTTCTCAGTATGCTACCAATTATTGTGTATTCCCTTGCCTCGTAAGCTCTCTTTATATACATTACCTCATATTTCTCTGGACTGAATTCCATTTGTCACTTTTCTGCCTACCTGACTAGCCCATTGATATCTTCTTGCAGTCTAAAGCTATCTTCCTCACGATTAACCACACGGCCATTTTTTGTATCATCTGCAAACTTCTTAATCATGCCACCTACATTGAAGTCTAAATCATTGATACACACCACAAAAACCAAAGGACCTTGTAATGAGCACTGTGGAACTCCACTGGAAACAACCTACCAGTCACAAAAACACCCGTCAACCATACCTTTTGGTTAAGAACATAAGAAATAGGAGCAGGAGTAGGCCTGATGGCCCCTCGAGCCTGCTCCGCCATTCAATAAGATCAATGCTGATCATCGACCTCAATTACACTTTCCCACCCGATCTCCATATCCCTTGATTCCTCTAGACTCCAAAAATCGATCTTTCTCAGCGTTGAATATATTCAGAGTCTCAGCATCCAGAGCCCTCTGGGGCACAGAATTTCAAAGATTCACAACCCTGAGTGAAGAAATTCCTCCTCATCTCTGTCTTAAATGGCCTATCCCTTATCCTGAGTCTGTGCCTCCTAGTTCTAGACACTCCAGCCAGGGGAAACAACCTCTCAGCATTTATCCTGTCAATCCTCTTCAGAATCTTGTTTGTTTCAATGAGATCACCTCTCATTCTTCTAATCTCCAGAGAGTATAGTCCCATTCTCCACAATCTCTCATCATAAGACAGCCCTCTCATCCCAGGTATCAGTCTTGTGAACCTCCATTATACTGCCTCCAAGGCAAGTATATCCTTCCTTAGATAAGGAGACCAAAACTGTGCACGGTATTCCAGGTGTAGTCTCACCAAGGCCAGGTACAATTGTAGCAAGACTTCCTTACTCTTATCCTTCAAACCCCTTGCAATAAAGGACATGGCCTTTGCCTTCCTTATTGCTTGCTGTACCTGCATGCTACCTTTCTGTGTTTCTTGCACAAGGACATCCAAATCTCTCTCAACACCAACATTTAAAAGTTTCTCACCATTTAAAAAATATTCTGTTTTTCTGTTCCTCCTACCAAAGTTTAAAAACCTTACATTTCCCCACATTATACTCCATCTGCCACCTTACTGCCCACTTGCTTAGTTTATCTATATCCCTTTGCAGATGCTTTGTGTTCTCCTCACAGCTTGTCAGCAAACTTGGATACGTTACACTCGGTCCCTTCATCTAGGTCATTAATATAGATTGTAAATAGCTGAGGCCCCAGCACTGATCCTTGCGGCACCCCATTAGTTACAGCCTGCCAACCTGAAAAAGAACCATTTATCCCTACTCTCTGTTTTCCATCCGTTAACTAATCCTCTATCCATGCTAATTCATTACCTCCAATCCCATGAGCCCTTATCCTGTGTAATAACCTTTTATGTGGCACCTTATCGAATGCCTCTTGGAAATCCACTGGTTCCCCTTTATCTACCCTGCTAGTTACATCTTCAAAAAACTCGAATAAATTTGTCAAACACGATTTCCCTTTCATAGAACTGTGTTGACTCTGCCTAATCATGTTATGATTATCTAAATGCCCTAATAACACTTCTTTAACAATGGATTCCAGCATTTTCCAGATGACTGGTGTCAGGCTAATGAATTTATGGATCCTGCCACTCAGCCAATTTGGGATCCAAATTGCCACTTTTCCTTGGATCCCATGGGTTTTTATTATTTTGACCAACCTGCCATGTAGGACCTTGTCAAAGGCCTTGCTAAAATCCATGTAGACTACATCAAATGCACTACCTTCATCAACCCTCGTTACCACCTCAAAATTCAATCAAGTTTGTCGGACATGACCTTTCCTTAGCAAATCTATGCTGACTTTGATTAATCCGTGACTTTATAAATGACAATTTGTACTGTCCCTCAGAATTTTTCCAGTAATTTGCTTACCACTGAGGTTAGGCTGACTGGCCTGTAATTACTTGGTCTATACTTTTCTCTTTTTTTAAACAATGGCACAACATTAACAGTCCTCCAGCACTACACCTGTAGCCAGAGAAGATTGGAAAATGGTCAGAGCCTCCACTATTTCTTCCCTTGCCTCTCTTAACAGCCTGGGAGACATTTCATCCGGGCCTGGCAATTTACTTTAAAGATACTAAACCTCTTAATACTTCTTCTCTTTTTATGTTTACCCCATGTTATATTTCACACACCCACTCCTTAAATACAATGTCTATAACGTCCCTCTCTTCTGTGAAGACAGAAATAAAGTATTCATTGAGAACCATACCCACATCTTCCACCTCCACACATCGGTTACCTTTTTGGTCTCTAATAGGCCTTATTCTTTCCTTGGTTATCCTCTTGCTCTTTATTCAGTAGTATCTTTGAAAAGGGAATTGGATATATACTTAAAAAGGAATGATTTGCAGGGCTATGGAGAAAGAGCCACGCAGTGGGACAAATTGGATAGCTTTTACAAGAGTCGACACAGGCACGATTACTGAATGGCCTACTTCTGTGCTGTAAGATTCTATAATATGATGGCTGATCCCTCAATAACGTGCAAAATTATGTTTCTGTGGTTAGGAACTGCCTGAACATTAATTGAGCGTCAACCCTATTTATTCTTGCAGGCCATGGTGTTAATATGGAAGCCCTACTGCACACATTGGCACCATGTGTGATACTTTACACTCAAGGGAACCCTGTCACCTGGTGAAAAATGTGTTTCCTGTCCAATTGATGCCTCCTCTCCAGAAGAAAAGTGATGAAGTTGTTGTCCCTTGCATCATAGCACTTGCCATTTGCTTGATAAATGTGTGCAATGTAGACTGTCTGGTGTTGCAGATATCTCCTAGGGCAGCTTGGGAGGATACAGTAGTATGAAAGCTTCCATGCTGTGGTAATCTTCAGGAAATTCTACAGGAAGAGCCATTCCTGACCCAGATCCCACCTGCAGAACATTGTGCAGAAAATGGTACAACTCTGTGGCAGCCTGTTTAATGAAGCAGAGGCAGCAAAGACAAGTCTCCTCTAACATGTCTAAGTATATGTGGAGGGGTCTATTAATGCAAGTTCTGGAGTAGCCAAAATGCCTGAAGGGTTGTTGAATTTTTAGACCCTCATAAACTCCTCTTCCTCATCTCAATTATGCAGCATGTTTTGAACCCCCAAAGAAATGGCCATCCTCATCTCTCTGTACGGTGCAAAATAAAAGCCAGCAAGAAAAATGAAGCAGCGTATTTATTTGCTAATAGGTGAGTTCAGGACTGAATACAATCACGAAATTAGGTCCCTGATTATCTGACTCACTATCTGAGAGACCTATACCACGAGCACAACCTCACAAAATTAGATAATAGACTTCTGTGTCTGTTGGACATAACATTTCAATATGAATAATTTGTACATGTAGTTATATATTAAAAATCACCATCATAGGCAGTCCCTCAAAATCAAGGCAGACTTGCTTCCACTCTAAAAGTGAGTTCTCAGGTGGCTGTGCAGTCCAATATGGGAATTACAGTCTCTGTAACAGGTGGGGCAGACAGTGGTTGAAGGAAAGGGTGGGTGGAGAGTCTTGTTTGCCGCACGCTCCTTCACTGTCTGCGCTTGGTTTTTGCATGCTCTTGGCGACGAGACTCGAGGTGCTCAGTGCCCTCCTGGATCCTCTTCCTCCACCTTAGGCGGTCTTGGGCCAGAGATCCCCAGGTGCCGGTGGGGATGTTACACTTTATCAAGGAGGCTTTGAGGGTGTCCTTGAAACGTTTCCTCTGCCCACCTGGGGCTCACTTGCCATGAGGGAGTTCCGAGTAGAGCACTGGCTTAGGGAGTCTCGTGTCGGGGCGGCGAACGATGTGGCCGCCCAACAGAGCTGGTCAAGTGTGGTCAGTGCTTCGATGCTGCAGATGTTGGCCTGAGCAAGAACACTGACATTGGTGCGCCTATCCTCCCAGTGGATTTGCAGGATCTTGTGGAGGCAGCACTAGTGGTACTTCTCCAGCGTTTTGAGGTGTCTGCTGTATATAGTCCATATCTCTGAGCCATATTAGGAGGGCAGGTATCATTACTGCCCTGTAGCCCATAAGCTTGGTGCCAGATTTGAGGTCCTGGTCTTCAAACACTCTTCCTCGCTGGCACACTGGAGGCGGTGTTGGACCTAGTCATCAATGTCTGCCCTTGCTGATAGTAAACTCCAGAGGTATAGAAAATGGTCCACGTTGTCCAAGGCCGAGCCATGGATTTTGAGGACTGTGGGGCAGTGCTGTGTGGCGGGGTCAGGTTGGTGGAGGACCTTTGTCTTATGGATGTTTAGCGTAAAGCCCATGCTTCCGTATGCCTCGTTGAAGGTGTTGACGATGGTTTGGAGTTCGGCCTCTGAGTGTGCGCAGATGCAGCAAGCATCGTCGATGACAGAGGGTGGTGTAAAGTCCTGTCCCCTCAGTACAGATTCACACGAGGCATGTAGTGAAGTCAAGGTCACTCTGGACCTGCACCTTTATTTCACAGCTCTGGAATGCTGCACTTGCCTGAGACTTGCCCTTACATACCTGTCTCTTGCAAGTGCACCCCTGGTGGTAAGGTATGCTGGTGGTTACAGGTCATATCTTATTACATTCATGTATAGCATGTTAGGATACAGTTATATATAATAATGTAAGATACATGACATCACCCTTCCCCAAGGTCTTAATGTCTTTATAGGTTCAGTCTCTCAGGTGGTCTACGCTCTCGCGTGGAGCATCTGAGTTGTGGTTCAGTTGTTTGCCTTGATGTCTATTTTTCTTTGGGTGTGGTTGCTGGTATCTCGCCTGGGCTGTCTGTTTCGATTGGTGTGATTGTTGTTGACTCGCCTGGGCTGTCTATTGGGATTGCCCTTTCCTCAGGTTGTTCCCTCTGTCTGTCCACCAGGTGTGGTGCGAGTTCCACATTGTTGTCTGCCTCTGATTCCACAGTGTTGTTGGTAAATCTGCTTTTGACTTGGTCTACATGCCTCCGGCAGGTTTTGCCATTGTCCATTTGTACTACCAGTAGCCTGTTTCCTTCCTTGCCCGTTACTGTCCCTGCAAGCCATTTGGGACCCCTGCCATAGTTCAGTACAAACACTTTGCCCCTATCTCATTCCATCTCCCCCTCGAATTTCTGGCATGGTACTCAAGTCAGCTTACGGCGCTTTGCCTCAACGATTTTGTGCTTGTCTGGGAGGATTAATGAGAGCCTTGTTTTTAAAATGCTTTTCATCAACAGTTGCGTGGGGAGGGGAGATCTCAGTCAATGAGTGCGGACGAGATCTGTATGCCAGCAGCAGTCGCGACAGGCGACCCTGCAGCGTGGGACCTTGGATTTTAAGCATGCCTTGTTTAATGATTTGCACTGCTCTCTCCGCCTGGCCATTGGAGGCCGGCTTGAACGGTGCCGTCTTGATGTGATTTATGCCATGGTCAATTATAAAGTCTTGGAATTGTGCGCTGGTGAAGCACGGACCATTGTCACTGAGCAATATGTCAGGGATTCCATGCGTTGCAAACATGGTTGCGAGGCTCTCCACAGTGGTGGAGCTTGTGCCCGAGTTTAAAATGGTGCATTCGATCCACTTTGAAAATGCATCTACAACTACGAGGAATATTTTGCCCATGAATGGGCCCACATAGTCTACGTGCACCCGCGACCACGGTTTGGTAGGCTAGGGCCAGGGGCTCAGTGGAGCCTCACTGGGGGCATTGCTGAGTTGGGCACAAATGGTGCACCTTTGGATGCAGAGCTCCAGGTCCGCCTCAATACCAGGCCACCAGACGTGGGATCTGGCTATGGCCTTCATGAGAACGAGCCCCGGGTGCTCGCGGTGGAGCTCCCGGACAAATGTCTCTCTGCCTCGCAGAGGCATGACTACTCGGCTGCCCCACATCAGGCAGTCTGCTTGTAGTGATTCCTCATGTGAAAGGGTTTTAATTCCTCGGGGCAGGCATCGCGAGCCTCTGCCCAGTCACCGGTTAGGACAATTCTTTTTACGAAGGATAACGTGGGGTCGCTGGCCGTCCAGGCTCTGATTTGGCGAGCCGTCATGAGCGAACCTGTGGACTCAAAGGCATTGATTGCCATGACTATCTCACAGTCCTGTTTGTCAGACCCTTCCGTGGTTGCCAGGGGTAACCTGCTGAGCGCGTCGGCACAGTTGTCCGTGCCTGGTCTGTGCCTTATGGTGTAGTCGTAGGACGCCAGCATGAGTGCCCACCATTGAATTCGCGCTGAGGCGTTGGCGTTTATTGCCTTGCTCTCGGATAGGAGGGACGTGAGGGGCTTGTGGTTGGTTTCTAACGTGAACTTGGCCCCGAAAAGGTATTGGTGCATCTTTTTGACACCGTACATGCACTCGAGCGCCTCCTTCTCTACCATTCCGTACCCACGCTCCGCCCGCGAAAGTGACCTGGAGGCATAAGCTATGGGTTGTAATTTGCCCGCACTGTTGACATGTTGCAAAACACACCCGACCCCATACGCTGACGCATCGCATGTGAGAACTAGCTTTTTACCTGGGTCAAAGTCAAAACACTGTTGGAACACAGAAGGTTGCGTGCCTTATTGAAGGCGCGTTCCTGGGCGTCCCCCCAAAACCAATCGCACCCCTTTCTGAGTAGCACGTGGAGAGGCTCCAGCAGTGTGCTTAAGTTCTGCATAAAGTTCCCAAAGTAATTGAGTAGCCCGAGAAAGGCGCGCAGTTCTGAGACATTCCGGGGCCTGGGTGCCAGGCGAATTGCTTCTGTTTTGGACTCTGTTAGGCGGATTCCATCAGCGGCAATCCTTCTGCCCAAACATTCAACCTCGGGTGCGAGAAACAGGCACTTGGATTTCTTGACTCGTAGGCCTACCCGATCCAACCGTTTTAGTACTTCCTCCAAATTACGGAGATGGAATCGGTGTCCCTGCCCGTGATAAGTATGTCGTCTTGAAATACAACCGTCCCTGGGATGGACTTGAGCAGACTCTCCATGTTGCGCTGGAATATGGCAGCTGCCGACCTAATGCCGAATGGGCATCGATTGTACATGAAAAGGCCTCGATGTGTGTTGATGGTGGTGAGTAGCTTGGATTCCTCGGTCAATTCTTGCGTCATATACGCAGATGTGAGGTCTCATTTTGAGAAAAGTTTACCTCCAGCCAATGTGGCAAATAAGTCCTCTGTTCTGGGCAGCAGGTACTGGTCCTATAGGGAGACTCTGTTTATGGTAGATTTGTAGTCCCCACAGATTCGTACGGATCCATCAGGCTTCATGACTGGGACGATGGGACTTGCCCAGTCGCTAAATTCCACAGGTGATATGCCTTCCTGCAGAAGCCTGTCTAGTTCGTGTTCAATCTTTTCCCTCATCACATAAGGTACAGCTCTGGCCTTGTGATGGACCGGTCTAGCATCCTGTGTGATGTAGATTTTGACTTTGGCCCCTTTGAAAGTGCCCACACCTGGCTGAAAGAGATGTTCAAATCGCTTTATAACTGTTGAGCAGGAGGTCCGTTCCTCTAATGACATGGCATGGACATCATCCCATTTCCAGTTTAGTTTTGCCAGCCAGCTTCTCCCCAGCAGTGCTGGGGGATCTCTGGCGACAATCCACAGGGGAAGTCAGTTCACTGTCTGTCCCTTTGTGTGTGACAGAGAGCATGGCGCTGCCGAGGACTGGTACGATTTCTTTGGTATAGGTCCTTAGTGTGGTGTCGACCCTTGTGAGTTTTGGTCTGTCTCTTTTATGCGGCCACAGTTGTTCAAATTGTTGAGCGCCCATGAGAGATTGACTTGCTCCCGTATCCAGCTCCATGTTGACAGATATCCCGTTGAGTAGGACCCTCATCTATAGGAGGTGTCCTGTTGTAGGAGCAGCGGCCATTGATCGTGTTGACCCGCTGTACACCGGTGTCCCGGGTACTGTCCCCACCATCTTCTGGTCCGCTTTCCGACCCATCCGATTCGTATACCAGTCGAGCTGCCGTTTTTTTGCACATGCGGGCCAATTGCCCTGTATATTCACAATTTCTGCAAACAGCCTGCTGAAATCGACATCCCCTTGCCGAGTGCCCACCCCCACACCTCCAGCACAGACCTGTTCCATTGTTCAAAGAATTTCCAAAGAATGAGCTGCGTCTGGCTGATCTCTTGAGCTTCTCTCAGTTTGTAGTTGATTGCTCGCATTGTGGGTTGATGAGGTGTGAACGGCCGTTCCTGTGGCCATTGATGGCTTCCGCCTGCTGTCGAGAACCTGTTCTCCCGGTTTTGTCTGTGTGTGGGGGTAGCAGCTTGTTTAGTGCTGTGAACTTCTTGTTCTGATATTTCGTTAGTTGTCATACCTGCATTGTAAATCAACCTCGTTTCTTCTTCCCCTACCAAGAATGTCTGTGCAACCAGTGCTGCTGCCTCTAAGGTCAGGTTCTTGGTCTCTATGAGCTTTCGGAATATGCCTGCATGGCTTATTCCTTCAATGAAAAAGTTTCTCAGCATTTCTCTCCTCAGTTCATTGGAGAACTCACATAAACTAGCCAACCTCCGAAGTTCCGCCAAGAAGTCGGGTATGCTCTGGCCCACAAAGTATCTGACGTTGTAGAACCTGTGTCTGGCCATGTGTAGGCTGCTCGCTGGCTTCAGGTGGTCTCTTACCAGTGTGCTTAATTCTTCAAACAACTTGCTTGCTGGTTTCTCGGGTGCCAACAGATCCTTCATTAAAGCGTATGTTTTCGAGCCACAGCTAGTCAAGAGATGGGCTCTTCTCTTGTCTGCCTTATTGTCGCCTAACCAGTCTTTGTTTACAAAGCTTTGCTGGAGTCTTTCTATAAAGTCCTCCCAATTGTCTCCTGCATTGTACTTTTCATCTGATCCGTTGTTCGCCATTCTGTGGATTCTGTAATCCCGTAACCCGTCGCCACTGTAAAGTCCTGTCCCCTCAGTACAGATTCACACGCGGCATGTAGTGAAGTCAAGGTCACTCTGGACCTGCACCTTTATTTCACAGCTCTGGAATGCTGCACTTGTCTGAGACCTGTTCTTATATACCTGTCTCTTGCAAGTACACCCCTGGTGGTAAGGTATGCTGGTGGTTACAGGTCATATCTTATTACAGTCATGTATAGCATGTTAGGATACAGTTATATATAATAATGTAAGATACATGACAGATGGGATGATCTTGGATCGAGTCTGGATGCGGCATAGGTTGAACAGGTTCCCATTGGTTCTATAGTTTAGTTCCACTCCAGCGGGGAGCTTGTTGATCGTGAGCTGGAGCACTGCAGCAAGGAAGATCGAGAAGAGTGTTGGTGCGATGATGCAGTCCTGCTTGACCCCGATCTGGACGTGGATTGGTCTGTGGTGGATCCGTTGGTCAGGATCACAGCTTGCATGTCATAGAGCAGGCGAAGGATGGTGACAAACTTTTGGGGGCAGCCAAAACGGAGGACACTCCATTGTCCCTCATGGTTGACCGTGTCAAAGGCCTTTGTGAGGTCAAAGAAGGCCATGTACAAGCTGTTCCCTGCATTTCTCGAGTAGTTGTCACGCGGTGAAGATCGTGTCCGTTGGACTTCTTAGTGGATGGAATCTGCATTGTGACTCTGGGAGGAGCTCTTCAGCAACAGGGAGAAGACAGTTGAGGAGGATTCTTGCGATGACTTTCCCAATGGCCGACAGCAGGGAGATTCCTTTGTAGTTGCCGCAGTAGGACGTGTCCCCTTTTTTGAAGATGATCACGATTATGGCATCTCAGATCTCCTGGCATGTTCTCCTTCCAGATAAGAGAGATGAGGTAATGTATTCGTGCCAATAGTGCTTCTCCACTTTAGTGCCTCAGCAGGGATTCCATCTGCTCCTGATGCCCTGTTGTTCTTGAGTTGACGGGTGGCCTTTTCTACCTCGTGCAAGGCAATAAAAATATCGTGTAGAGAATGTACTTCTTATCCAGAAACATTAGTTTCTGTGTAACAATTTTGAGTTGTACTTTTTATGTCAACACTTGACATTTAAACTGCCTATGTAAACAATCATAGTTTGAATCTGTACAGAAACATTTATAATGGCAATCGATATGTAATCAGTAGCCTGTGATGATATAGTTGTAGGCTTCAGACAGTAGGTGGTGCTGTTTGAGTCTCTTAACTATCACAACTCCCTACAGCCATTTTGCTTTTGCCCCAATTTTTGGGTGTATTGCACAATTTATTATTTTTTATTTATCACCCAATAAACAGGACACTCGGACCATCTTCCCTATTTCTAGCCCGTGTCTACCTGAATCCCAGCTTTCCCTGGTGTTAATAGTCACTGCCCAGCCCACTGTATTATGGTATGGGCCTAATTACCCTGTTCGCTTTCCTGGGTAGCTTAGTGAGTGGCCATGACATTGGGACTGATGCCCTGACATTACAACAAAAGCTGCTATTAAAATAACATGGAGAATAAAAAATGGAATACAGTTGAGAAGTTAGGAAAGGATACTGATAAACATATTTGAACACTAAGGGAATCAAGGGATAGGGCGGGAAAGTGGAGTTGAGGCAGAAGATAAGTCACGCATGATCTTATTAAATAGCGGAATAGGCGCTCCTACTCCTAGTTCTTGTTCTTATTGCAGCATAGCTCAGTTGGCACCATTGAATACATGAGTTGAGAGACGTTAGCAACCGTTTGTAATCTAATTTAATTTTTAAAATTTCATGACCACCGGACATCTCAAAGCGCTTTACAGCCAATTGAATACTTTTTGAATTGTAGTCACTGTTGTAAGAATGGGAAATGCGGGAGCCAACTTGTACACAGCAAGCTCCCACAAACAGCAATGTGATAATGACCAGTTAATCTGTTTTGTTTAAGGGGGGCTTTTTGTTGCTGACACTGGGGCAACCTAATGTAATCCTTTCGGATTAGTTAGAAAAAGAGAGCGAGTTAATGAATCCTGGAACATTAACCCCTGCTGAGTGCTTCCAGCATTTTCTGCTTTTATTTCAGATTTCCCGCATCCGCTGTATTTTTGTTCCCTTATAATGTTTGTGATGCACGAGTGATAAAAGTACAAGGAATGGAATAAAACTATTGACGAAATGTCAACAGCAGCTCCTGCTCTACTCGCTCATCTTAGCAATTGGTGCCGCCCATCCTACCGCCGCCGCGGCCTCCCCGAGCTCCGTCACCCCGCCCGCCACGGCCTCCCCGAGCTCCGTCACCCCGCCCGCCACGGCCTCCCCGAGCTACGTCACCCCGCCCGCCACGGCCTCCCCGAGCTCCGTCACCCCGCCCGCCACGGCCTCCCCGAGCTCCGTCACCCCGCCCGCCACGGCCTCCCCGAGCTACGTCACCCCGCCCGCCACGGCCTCCCCGAGCTCCGTCACCCCGCCCGCCACGGCCTCCCCGAGCTCCGTCACCCCGCCCGCCACGACCTCCCCGAGCTACGTCACCCCGCCCGCCCAATGTTGTGTTTCCGGAGCAAAGCAGCGGCCCTGAGGTAGGAGTGCACGGGTTGGGGGTTATCGTGGCAGGTCTATTCTGGCTCTCCTTTAGGCAACAAGGTATCGGCAGTGCCCGGTTAAACGCGGCAAAGCCGGTTCAAGTTGGCCGCAATTTGTAATAAAATGCCGTGTGAGGGCGATAGACGAATATGGAGAAAGCGACAGTTGAAGACCGACCCCGCAGAGTGAGAGAAGCGGGGGTTACACCTGCACCTGCACTCGGGGCCGTGCATTTATTCGCCACCAGTTTAGTGTCAATTTGAGGCTGAAGTACTCCGACTCGAAAGGAGAGCGAATCCCATTCTCACTTTGTTCCGAAGGCTACATTTCGCCTGCCTTAGAAGTGAAGCTGCTTTGTACCAAAGTTACAGTCTGTAGATGTGCCCGTTCACACGTGGCGTAGTTCAAGTACAAGTTGCTCGCTGCTTGGAAACTTCTGGTCTAAGCTCAGAGCATCAGGTTTTAACGCCTTGGGTTTGCGAGTGTCTACTGCTGTGGGAGTGTTCTAATCAATTACTCACTGCTCTGCGTTTTTCAATTAAACAGTCCATTATTGTACTGTTTTACTGTTACTCAACCAAGGTAAATCCACATGGTCAACATTAATTTTAACATAACATTACTTGGCTCCTGTCTATTCTGAAGTCCTACCAAGGGAAGAAAAGGAAGCCTTGCACCTTTTATGACCTCCGGATGTCCCAAAGCACGTTATATCCAATGAAGTACTTTTGAAGTCCTTGTTGTAACATGGCAGCTAATAAGTGCACAGCAAGCTCCCACAAATAGCAATGTGATGACCAGATAATCTGTTTTTAGTGATTAGCCAGGACACCGGGGATAACTCCCCTGTTCTTCTTTGAAATAGTGCCATGGGGTCTTTTCCGTCCACCTGAGAGAGGACAGCCAGGGTCTCTGTTTAACGGCACATCTGACAGTGCAGCATTCCCTCAGCACTTCAGTGTAAGCCTAGATTTTTGTGCTCATGTCTCTGGAGTGAGACTTGAACCCACAACCTTCTGACTTGAATCATGGCTGTCCTGCCATGAAATTAAATTCTGAATAAATGTATTGAAATAGATCTTTAGATAGTTAATGTTTTTTGATCAAGAAATAAAATATAACAGTTGCTACAGACTTGGAGATTGTGCGACTCTTGAGGTGTTGGGTCATATAATATGCAACCAGTGACTGACCAATGTAGCATATTGTTGCATCCCAAAGCATTTTTAATTTTTCTTTGAGCAGCATCGCAAGATAATTTAATAATGGTTCTCTTACACTGTGAGCGATCAAAGTGTCATGATGAACTTTTGTTTTCAAAATGTAGGTTGTACACTAACATACTTTTTATCCTAAACTGAGGGAAAAGTTTTAAATTTCACACTTTGGAGTAGGCCTTTTTAGCACGTTGCACTCCACAATCAGAAAATTTGTAATGATCTAAATGTACAAAAATAACCATTTAATATAGCTAGAATATGCGTAATGACTTTGTTCTGTTTTCCAATAAATGTTTGTACTGAATCCGTGCGCACCACCTCTATATCATTAACAATCTTGTGTCTGGTATGTTTCTATAATCTCATTCGTCTCACATCCAGTGGGCTCAAGTAACAATGATCAGTCAAGGAATAGGTTGGAGGATTCATTATGGTGAGGAAGGTATTGCTGCACAAACCTCACCTTTTGCTAGTATATTTAAAATAGTTGAAATTACATAATTGAACCAAATGTCCAAATCAGGACTGTGTGTAACTTGCAGGGGAACTTGGAGATGATGTCACTCCCGCAACATTGGTGCTCGTCCATAATGGTAGAGGTCATGTGGGAGAGAGGTGCTATACTGCAATGTATCTTGTAGGTTGTACATACTGCAGCTGTAGTGTGGCAACTATAGAGTGGTGGATAATAAATTCACTGGCAGGAGCACCAATCAAGACAACTATCAGTATAGTTAGGGGGATAGAGACTGTTCTCTGCAACCGAGCATGAGAGTCTTGACGGCTGTGCCAGGGTTAAGGACATCTCTGGGCTGGAGAGGCGTGGGAGGGGAAAGGTCCTGTTGTCGTGGTCCATGTAGTATCAACGAAAAGAAAGAGGTTCTGCAGAGGGAGTATGAGCAACTAGGGACTAAATTTAAAATTTAAACTAGGGGTTACTACCTGAGCCACGAGCAAATTGGCATAGGATAAATAAGATCAGAGCGATGAATTCCTGGCTCAAAGATTGGTGTGGGAGAAATGGATTTCGATTTATGGGACACTGGCACCAGTACTGGGGAAAGTAGAAGCTGTTCCGTTGGGATGGGCTTCACTTGAACCATGCTGGGACCAGTGTCCTGGCAAATCGAATAATTAAGGCTGTAGATGGGGCTTTAAATTAAATAGTGGCGGGGGGAGGGTTCAGGTGAGGAGAAATTTAAAAAGTCAAAGAGAAAGGAGAAGGCAATAGTGGAGGGTAGTGATAGGGGTAATGATAACCAGAGTCGTGACAGGAAGGGACAGAGCGTATAAACAGAAGCGTGCACCAGAAAGTAGAGTTAGAGTAGGAAAAAATGGTAAAAATATAAAATTAAAAGTTCTTTATCTGAATGCACGAAGCATTTGTCACAAGATAGATGAGTTGACAGCACAAATAGAAATAAATGGATATGATCTGATAGCCATTACAGAGACGTGGTTGCAAGGTGGCCAAGACTGGGAACTGAATATTCAGGGGTATTCGGAAGGACGGGCAAAGGAAAAGGAGGTGAATAAATGACAAGATCAGTGCAGTAGTGAGAATATTGGCTCAGAGTATCAAGATGTAGAATCAGTCTGGGTGAAGATAAGAAATAATAAAGGAAAGAAGTCACCAGTGGGAGTAGTCAATAGACCCCCTAACAGTAGCTACACTGTAGGACAGAGTATAAATCAAGAAATAATGGAGGTTTGTAAGAAAGGTACAGCAATAATCATGGGTGATTTTAATCTTCATATAGATTGCACAAATCAAATTGGCAAAGGTGGCCCTGAGGACAAGTTCATAGAATGTATTCAGGATGGTTTCTTAGAACAATATCTTGTGGAACCAACCAGGGAGTAGGCTATTTTAGATCTGGTAATGTGTAATGAGATAGGATTAATTAATTATCTGATAGTAAAGGATCCTCTAGGAAAGAGTGATCATAGCATGTTAGAATTTCAAATTCAGATTGAAGATGAGAAACTTGGGTCTCAAACTAGTGTCCTTAACTTAAATAAAGGCAATTACAAAGGTGTGAAGACAGAGTTGACTAAAATGGACTGGGAAAATAGATTAAAGGGTAAGGCGGTAGATAAGCAGTGGCAGGAGATATTTCATAACTCTCAGCAAAGATATATTCCTGTGAGAAAGAAAGACTGAAAAGGATGGATCATCTGTGGCTAATTTAAGGAGGTTAAACATGGTATCACATTTAAAAACAAAGGTAAACAATGTTATGAAGATTAGTGGTAGGCCAGAGGATTGGGATTTTTTTCGAAACCAGCAAAGGACGACTAAAAAAAAATAAAGATAGATTGAGAATAAACTAGCGAGATATATAAAAACAGACAGTAAGTGTTTCTACAGGTATATTGCATGGACCATTTCCCATATCTCGGGAGCCTCTTATCAACAAAGGCAGACATTGATGCGGCGATTCAGCATCGCCTCCAGTGCAGCCTTCGGCCGTCTAAGAAAAAGAGTGTTTAAAGACCAGGCCCTCAAATCTACCACCAAACTCATGGTCTACAGGGCTGTGGTGATACCCGCCCTCCTGTATGGATCTGAGGCATGGACGATGTATAGAAGGCACCTCAAGTCACTGGAGATATATCCCCAACGATGTCTCCGCAAGATCCTGCAAATTCCCTGGGAGAACAGGTGCACCAACATCAGTGTCCTTGACCAGGCTAACATCTCCAGTATTGAAGCACTGACCACACTCGATCAGCTTCGCTGGGCAGGTCACATAGTTCGCATGCCAGATACGAGACTCCCTAAGCAAATGCTTTATGCGGAGCTCCTTCATGGTAAATGAGCCAAAGGAGGCCAGTGGAAACGTTATAAGGACACCCTCAAAGCCTCCCTGGTAAAGTGCGACATCACCACTGATACCTGGCCGAAGACCGCCTGAGGTGGAGAAAGTACATCCGGGAGGGCGTTGAGCTCTTCCGAGTCTCAACGCAAAGAGCATTAAGAGGCCAAGCGCAGGCAGCGGAAGGAGCGTGCGGCAAACCAGCTCCACCGACCCCTTCCCTCGACGAATGTCTGTCCCATCTGTAACAGGGTCTGTGGCTCTCGTATCGGACTGTTCAGCCATAAAAGAACTCACTTTGGGAGTGGAAGCAAGTCCTCCTCGATTCCGAGGGACTGCCAATGATGATGATGAAAAAGTAAGAGAGTAGCGAAAGTAAACTTCGGCCCCTTTGAGGATGAGACTGGGCAATTAATAATGGGACACGGAAATGGCAGAAACTTTGAACGACTATTTTGTATCGGTCTTCACGGTAGAAGACATTAAAAGCATCCCAATAATAGATAATCCAGGGGCTATGGGGGGGGGGAGACTTAAAACAATCACTATCACTAGAAAGAAAAGTACTAGGCAAACTAATGGGACTAAAGGTGGACAAGTCCTCTGGACCTGATGGCCTGCATCCCAGGGTCTTAAAAGAAGTAGCTGCAGAGATAGTGGATGCATTGGTTGTAATCTACCAAAATTCCCTGGATTCTGGAAAGGTCCCTGCAGATTGGAAAACCACAAATGTAATGCCACTATTCAAGAAAGGAGGGAGACAGAAAGCAGGAAACTATAGACCAGTTAGCTTAACATCTGTCCTTGGGGAAATGCCGGAGTCCATTATTAAAGGGAGTAGTAGCAGGACATTTAGAAAATCATAATACAATCAAGCAGAATCAGCATGGTTTTGTGAAAGGGAAATCATATTTGACAAATTTGCTGGTGTTCTTTTGAGGATGTAACGAGCAGGGTAGATAAAGGGGAACCATTTGGTAAGGTGCCACATAAAAGGTTACTGTACAAGATAAGAGCTCATGGGGTTGGGGATAATAGCATGGATAGAGGATTGGCTAACGAACAAAAGAGAGTCGGGATAAATGGGTAATTTTCAGGTTGTCTAACTAGAGGGGTGCCACAGGGATTTCAACTATTTACAATCTATATTAATGACTTGGATGAAGGGACCAAGCTAAATGTAGCCAAATTTGCTGATGATACAAAGATAGGTGGAAAAACAAGTTGTGAAGAGGACACAAATAATCTGCAAAATGATACAGATGGGTTAAATGAGTGGGCAAAAAATTGGCAAATGGAGTATAATGTGGGAAAATGTGAGTTTATCCACTGGTAGGAAGAATAAAAAAGCAAATTATTATTGAAATGGGGAGAGACTACAAAATGCTGCGGTACAGAGGGATCTGGGGTCCTTGTGCATGAAACGCAAAAAGTTAGCATGCAGGTACAGCAAGTAATCAGGAAGGCAAATGGAATGTTGGCCTTTATTGCAAGGATGGATGGAGTATTAAAGTAAGGAAGTCTTGTTACAATTGTTGGTGAGACCACACCTGGAGTACTGTGTACAGTTTTAGTCTCCTTATTTAAAGAGGGATATACCTGCATTGGAGGCAGTTCAGAGAAGGTTCACGAGGTTGATTCCTGAGATGAAGGGGTTGTCTTACGAAGAAAGGTTGAGCCTATACTCATTGGAGTTTAGAAGAATGAGAGGTGATCTTATTGAAATGCATAAGATTCTGAGGGGGCTTGATCGGGTCGTTGCAGAGAATATGTTTCCACTCTGGGGGAATCTAGAACTAGGGGGCATAGTTTTAGAATAAGGGGTCGCACATTTAAAACGGCGATGAGGATGAATTTCTTCTCTGAGGGTCGTGAATCTTTGGCCTACTCCGATTTCTTATGTTCTGTCTTGGATGATGTCATGCTTCTTTAATGTTTTTGCGGCTGCACCCATCCAGACAGTCAGTGAGCAATGTTCCCTTTAAGCTGCGCTGGTCGCCGGCTTTGGCTGCCCAACCCTACAAGGGGCTGAGTACCCACAAAAAAGGAGGGAACATTGGTGCTGAGTATTCCGTCTCACACTGCTGAGTTGAGCCTTCTAGATGGTGGAGAAACTTTGCAGGATCAGGAGGTGAACCACATGTGACAGAATACTTAGCCTCTGCCCTGCTCTTGTATCTAGAGTTGCTGCCGTGCATCCTGTCGATGGTACACACTGCAAATGGTACGCCAGTGGTGGAGGGAGTGAATGTTTAAGGTTGTGGTTGGGATGCCAATCAAGTGGACTGCTTTGTCCTGGATGGTATTGAGCTTCTTGAGTGTTGTTGGAGCTGCACTCATCCAGACAAGTGAAGAGTATTCCAGCATACTTCTGCCTTGTAGATGGTGGAAAGGCTTTGGGGAGTTAGGAGATGAGACACTCGCTGCAGAATACCCAGCCTCTGACCTTCTCTTGTTACCACAGTATTTCTGTGGCTGGCCCAGTTAAGTTTCTGGTAAATGATGACCCACCCCCCCAGGATGTTGATGGTGGGGGATTGGTACATAGTAAGGCCATTGAATGTCAAGGGTCGGTGGTTAGACTCTTGCTTGTTTGAAATAGTCATTGCCTGCACTTGTGTGGCGTGAATGTTACTTGCCACTTATCAGCTCAAGCTTGAATGTCGTCCAGGTCTTGCTGCATGCGGGCATGGACTGCTTCATTATCTGAGGAGTTATGAATGGCACTGAACACTCTGCAGTCATCAGCAAACATCTCTAATTCTGACCTTATGATGGAGGGAAGGACATTGATGAAACAGCTGAAGATGGTTAGACCAATGACGCTGCCCTGAGGAACATCATAAAGCAATGTCATGGGGCTGTGATGAACCACCACAACCATCTTCCTTTGTACTAGGTATGACTCCAGCCAGTGGAGAGTTTTCCCCCTAATTCCCATTGACCTCCGTTTTACTCGGGCTCTTTGGCGCCACACTCTGTCAAATGCTGCTTGATGTCAAGGCAGTCACTCTCGCCTCACCTCTGGAATTCAGCTCTTTTGTCCATGTTTGGACCAAGGCTGTAATGAGTTCTGAAACCGCATGGTCCTGGTGGAACCCAAACTGGGTATCGGTGAACAGATTATTGGTGAGTAAGTGCTGCTTGATAGCACCATCGACGCCATCTTCCATCACTTTGCTGATGATTGAGAGTAGACTAATGGGCTGGTAATTGGCCAGATTGGATTTGTCCTGCTTTTTAGGACCGAGATGAGGAGAAACTTCTTTACTCAGAGTTGTTAACCTGTGGAATTCTCTACTGCAGAGAGTTGTTGATGCCAGTTCGTTAGATATATTCAAGAGGGAGTTAGATATGGCTCTTATGGCTAAAGGGATCAAGGGGTATGGAGAGAAAGCAGGAAAGGGGTACTGAGGTGAATGATCTTATTGAATGGTGGTGCAGGCTCAAAGAGCCGAATGGCCTACTCCTGCAACTATTTTTTTATGTTTCTATGTTTTGTGGGCAGGAAATACCTGGGCAGTTTTCCACATTGTCGCTTAGATGTCAGTGTTGTAGCTGTTCTGGAACAGCTTCGCTAGAGGCGCGGCTAGTTCTTGAGCACAAGTCTTCATCATGACAGCCGGGATGCTGTTAGGGCCCATAGCCTTTGTTGTATCCAGTGCGCTCTGCCGTTTCTTGATATCACGTGGTGTGAATCAAATTGGCTGAAGACTGACTTCTGTGATGGTGGGGACCTCAGGAGGATGCCGATATGGATCATCCAATCGGTACTTCTGGCTGAAGATGATCGCAAACACTTCAGCCTTGTATTTTGCACTCGAGTGCTGGGCTCTGCCATCATTGAGAAATGGAATATTCATGGAGCTTCCTGCCATTAGTTGTTTAATGGTCCACCACGATTAGATATGACAGGACTGCAGAGCTTGATCTGATCTGTTCATTGTGGGATCGTTTAGCCCTGTCTATGGCATGCTGCTTCCGCTTTTTAGCATGCATGTACATAGAAACATAGAAAATAGGTGCAGGAGTAGGCCATTCAGCACTTCAAGCCTGCACCACCATTCAATATCATGGCTGATCATGCAACTTCAGTACCCCATTCCTGCTTTCTCTCCATACCACTTGATCCCTTTAGCCGTAAGGGCCACATCTAACTCCCTTTTGAATATATCTTAACGAACTGGCCTCAACAACTTTCTGTGGTAGAGAATTCCACAGGTTCACAATTCTCTGAATGAAGAAGTTTCTCCTCATCTTGGTCCTAAATGGCTTACTCCTTATCCTTAGACTGTGACCCCTGGTTCTGGATGTCCCAAGCATTCTTCCTGCATCTAATCCCGTCAGAATTTTATGTTTCAATGAGATCCCCTCTCATTCTTCTAAATTCCATTGAATATAAGCCTAGTTGATCCAGTCTTTCTTTATATGTCAATCCTGCCATCCTGGGAATCAGTCTGGTGAACCTTCGCTGCACTTCCTTAATAGCAAGAACATCCTTTCTCAGATTAGGAGACCAAAACTACACACAATACTCAAGGTGTGGCCTCCCCAAGGCCTTGTACAACTGCAGTAAGACCTCCCTGCTCTTATACGCAAATCCTCTTGCTATGAAGGCCTTCTTCACCACCTGCTGTACCTGCATGCCAACTTTCAATGACTGATGTACCATGACACCCAGGTCTCGTTGCACCTCCTCTTTTCCTAATCTGTCACCATTCAGATGATAATCCTGTTTTTACCACCAAAGTGGATAACCTCACATTTAGCTACATTATACTGCATCTGCCATGCATTTGCCCACTCACCAAACCTGTCCAAGTCACCCTGCAGCATCTTAGCATCCTCCTCACAGCTCACATTGCCACCCAGCTTAGTGTCATCTGCAAACTTGGAGATATTACATTCAATTCCTTTGTCTAAATCATTAATGTATATTATAAATAGCTGGGGTCCCAGCACTGAACTTTGCGATACCCCACTAGTCACTGCCTGCCATTCTGAAAAGGACCCGTTTATTCCTACTCTTTGCTTCCTGTCTGCCAACCAGTTCTCTTTCCACCCCCAGTACCATGTGCTTTAATTTTGAACACTAATCTCTTGTGTGGGACCTTGTCAAAAGCCTTTTGAAAGTCCAAATACACTCCCTTGTCCACTCTACTAGTTACATCCTCAAAAAATTCCAGAAGATTTGTCCAGCATGATTTCCCTTTCATAAATCCATACCGACTTGGACCGATCCTGTCACTGCTTTCCAAATACACTGCTATTACATCTTTAATAATTGATTCCAATATTTTCCCACTACTGATGTCAGGCAAACCGGTCTATAATCCCAGTTTTCTCCCTTTATTTAAAAAGTGGGGTTACATTAGCTACCCTCCAATCCATAGGAACTGATCCAGAGTCTATTGAATGTTGGAAAATGACTACCAATGCATCCACTATTTCTAGGGCCACTTCCTTAAGTACTCTGGGATGCAGAGTATCAGGCCCTGGGGATTTAACGGCCTTCAATCCCATCAATTTCCCTTGCACAATTTCCTGACTAATGAGAATTTCCTTCAGTTCCTCCTTCTCGCTAGACCCTCGGTCCCCAAGTATTTCCAGAAGGTTATCTGTGTCTTCCTTAGTGAAGGCAGAACCAAAATATTTTTGAATTGGTCTGCCATTATAAATTCACCTGATTCTGACTGCAAGGGACCTACATTTGTCTTCACTAATCTTTTTCTCTTCACATATCTATAGAAGCTTTTGTAGTCATTTTTTATGTTCCCTGCGAGCTTACTCTCATACTCTATTTTCCCCCCTCCTAATTAAATCCTTTGTCCTCCTCTGCTGAATTCTAAATTTCTCCCAGTCCTCAGATTTGCTGCCCTTGCTGGCCAATTTATATGCCTCTTCCTTGGATTTAACACTATCCCTAATTTGCCTTGTTGGCCACGGTTGAGCCACCTTCCCTTTTTATTTTTGCGCCAGACAGGGATGTACAATTGTTGAAGTTCATCCATGTGATCTTTAAATGTCTGCCATTGCCTATCCACTGTCAACCCTTTAAGTATCATTTGCTAGTCTATCCTAGCCAATTAACGTCTCATACCATCGAAGTTACCTTTATTTAAGTTCAGGGCCTAGTTCTGAATTAACCGTGTCACTCTCCATCTTAATGAAGAATTCTACCATATTATGGTCACTCTTCCTCAAGGGGCCTCGTACAACAAGATTGCTAATTAATCCTCTCTCATTACACAACACCCAGTCTAGGATGGCTAGTTCTCTAGTTGGTTCCTCGACATATTGGTCTAGAAAACCATCCCCTACACACTCCAGGAAATCCTCCTCCACCATATTGCTACCAGTTTGGTTAGCCCTCTCTATATGTAGATTAAAGTCACCCATGATAACTGCTGTACCCTTATTGCACACATCCCTAATTTCCTATTTGATGCCATCCGCAACCTCACTACTCTGTTTGGTGGTCTTTACACAACTTCCACGAGAGTTTTCTGCCCTTTGGTGTTCCGCAGCTCTATCCATAAAGATTCCACATCATCCAAGCTAATGTCCTTCCTTACTACTGCGTTAATCTCCTCTTTAAACAGTAACGCTACCCCACCTCCTTTTCCTTTCTGTCTATCCTTCCTGAATATTGAATACCACTGGATGTTGAGTTCCCAGCCTTGGTCACCCTGGAGCCATGTCTCCGTAATCCCAATTACATTATATCCGTTAACAGCTATCTGCGCAGTTAATTCATCCACCTTATTACGAATGCTCCTCGCATTGAGACACAGAGCCTTCAGGCTTGTTTTTTAACACTCTTTGTCCTTTTAGAATTATGTTGAAATGTGGCCCTTTTTGATTTTTGCTTTTGATTTCTCTGCCCTCCACTTTTCCTTACCTTCTTTCTACCTTTTGCTTCTGCCCCCATTTTACTTCCCTCTGTGCATAGATTCCCATCCCCCTGCTATATTAGTTTAAACCCTCCCCAACAGCACTAGCAAACACTTTCCCTAGGACACCAGTTCCGGTCCTGCCCAAGTGCAGACCGTCCAGTTTGTACTGGTCCCACCTACCCCAGAACTGGTACCAATGTCCCAACGTAGTCCTGTGTTGCAGCTTCCCCAGGTTAGCACCTCATCTTTAGGTACGCCTGGCATGCTCTTCTACACTCCTCATTGAACCAGGGTTGCTCCCCTGGCTTTGGTGGTAATGGTAGAGTGAGAGATATGCCGGGCCTGAGGTTACAGATTGTGGTGGGGTACAACTCTGCTGCTACTGCACCTTATGGATGCCCAGTTTTGCGCTGCTGGATCTGTTCTGAATCTGTCCCATTTGCCATGGTGGTAGTGCCACACAACACGATGGAGGGTGTCCTCAGTGTGAAGATGGGACTTTGTCTCCACAATGACTGTACGGTGGTCACTGCTACCAATGCTGTCACTGACTGATGCATCTGCGACAGGTAGATTGGTGAGGACGAGGTCAAGTAGGTTTTTCCCTCGTGTTGGTTCTCTCACCACCTGCTGCAGGCCCAGTCTGGCAGCTATGTACTTCAGGGCTCGGTTAGTAGTGGTGCTACCAAGCTACACTTGGTGTTGGACATTGAAATCCCCCACCCAGAGTACATTCTGTGCCTTGCTACTCTCAGTGCTTCTTCCAAGTGGTGTTCAACATAGTGGAGTACTGATTCAACAAGGGCGGTAGGTGGTAATCAGCAGGAGGTTTCCTTGCCCGTGTTCGACTTGAAGCCATGAGACTTCATAGGGTCGGGAGTCAATGTTGAGAACTCCCAGGGCCACTCCCTCCGACTGTATACCACTGGTGGGTCTGTCCTGCCGGTGTTACAGGACATACCCAGGGATGGTGATGGAGGAGTCTGGGACATTGGCTGAAACGTTTGAATCTGTGAGTATGACTATGTCAGCCTGATGCTTGACTAGTCTGTGGGACAGCTCTCCCAATTTTGGCACAGGTCCCCAGATGTTAGTGGGCAGGACTTTGCTGGCTCAACTGGGCTAGGTGTATCGTTATCGTGGCCGGTGCTGAGGTTGATGCTGGGTGGTCCATCCAGTTTTATTATTATTCTTGTTTCTCGTCGTGGCTTGCCCGGCTATTTCAGAGGGCAGTTAAGAGTGAACCACATTGCTGTGGGTCTGGAGTCACGCATAGGTCAGGTAAGGATGGCAGATTTCCTTCCCTCAAAGACATTAATGAACCAGATGGGTTTTTATGACAATCCGATAGTTTCACCATCACCATTACTGCTCCTAACTTTATTCCAGATTTATTTAATTCCCCAACTGCCGCGGTGGGATTTGAACTCGCTTTTCTGGATCATTAGTCCAGGCCTCTGGATTACTAGTCCAGTAACATTATCACTATGTTACCGTTCCCGACCAGTCCTGTTGAGTTTCTAGTTAATAATTCCTGAAATGTTGATGGTGGGAGACTTGGCGTTTATAATGCCATTGAAGGTTAACGGGAGATGACTTTGCTTTCACTTATTTGGCACAGTCATTACCTAGCATGTTTATGGCATGAATGTTACCTGCTGCTTGTTCGGCCAGTTCGGAATGTTATCCAGCTGCTGCTGTAAGCTGGCATGAGCTGCTTCATAATAAGAGTTGCAAAAGGGGTTGAAGACTGGAATCGTCAGCAAATAGCCTCACACCTGACCACCTGCCAGGGAGAAGATCATTAATGAAGCAGCTGAACTGGTTCGACTTCTGCAGTGATGCACTGACCTCTGACAGTCACAACCATCTACCTTTACAACAGATATGACTTCAGTCACTGGATGAATTTCTCTTTGACCGCCCCTCCCCCACCATGATTCCTTGTACTTAGTCAAATGCTGCCTAGATTTTCAGGGCAGCTGCTCTCACCTCTCTGGCATTCATCTTTTGCATCCAAGTCTATAATCAATGCTTTGATAAGATCTAGAGTCAAGTGGTTCCGGGAGAACCAGAACTGAGTATTGGTGAGTAGGTGTCGCCGATGATTGGCAGAACGTAGATAGGGTAGTAATTAGGGGCCCAAGTTTCCACACGATAAAAAACGGGCGCCCCTCCGAGCTGGGCGCCGTTTTTCGCGCCTAAAACGGCGCCTAAAAAAAAACTTGTGATTCTCGAGCGTTCTGCAGCTCCTTGTCTGCCTGGCGCAGCGCCCAGGGGGGTGGAGCCTACACTTGCGCCGATTTTGTAAGTGGGAGGGGGCGGGCACTATTTAAATTAGTTTTTTTCCTGCCGTCAACGCTGCGTGTGCGCGTTAGAGCGTTCGCGCATGCTCAGTGTGAAAAAAACATTGGCACTCGGCCATTTTTGTAGTTCTTTGTAGCTGTTTAATTTTTGAACATTTTTTTAATAAAAGCACATTGCCATCAGCACATCCCACTGCAGCCTTCTCACTGTCTCCTCCCCCCCCCCCCCGCGGGAAGAACGGGCGCCTCCTCCCCCCCCGCGGGAAGAACGGGCGCCCCCCCCCGCGGGAAACAATGGGCGCCCCCCCCCCCCCCCCGCGGGAAGAACGGGCGCCTCAGGCTGACTGCAGAATTCTCCGTGCCTGAAGCACTTTCACACAGGTAGGAAGATGGTTTATTTAATCTTTTCTTTGCTTATAAATGTTTATTCAGGTTGGATTTATTTGTATAATATTTGTAGAAGTATAAATAAGGATTTATTGTAGAATTTAATGAGTTCCCTTCCCCCCCACCTCGTTCTGGACGCCTAATTTGTAACCTGCGCCTGATTTTTTAATGTGTAGAACAGGTTTTTTCAGTTCTACAAAAATCTTCACTTGCTCCATTCTACTTTAGTTTGGAGTACGTTTTCACTGTGGAAACTTTCAAATCAGGCGTCAGTGGCCGGACACGCTCCCTTTTGAAGAAAAAATTCTGTTCCAAAGTAGAACTGTTCTACCTGACTAGAACTGCAGAAAAAAAAATGTGGAGAATTGCGATTTCTAAGATAGTCCGTTCTCCACCAGTTGCTCCTAAAAATCAGGCGCAAATCATGTGGAAACTTGGGCCCTAGAAGTTAGATTTTTCCTTTTTTATGTGGACAGATCATACCTGGACAGTCACATTGTCGGGTAGATGCCAGTGTCATAACTATACTGAAACAGCTTGGAGAGCAGCTAGCTCTGGTACACAGGTCTTCAGCACTGTACCTGGAATGTTGTCAGTGTGCAGAAGCATTTGTACAATGGTGGTGAGGTTTAAGGTTAAAGGGAGATGGCTGGACTTTCACTTGTACGAGAATACCATTACCAGGCACTTTTGTTGCCTGCCACGTGTCAGCTTGAGACTGGATGTTATCTAGGTTCTGTTGTAAGCTGGCACAGCCTGTTATAGTTTATTTGGACTTCCAGAAGTTCTGACAACTCCCACATAAAATTATTAAATTTAAAATCCATTTAGGACTAAATACGAAATTAAAATAGAAATATAGAATGCTTGTGAAAAGCATAGTGTTGAACTGCAATAAGATGCTGAGTGAAATATCACAGGGATCATTGTTTAGACTTTTGTTTATGGAGATAACAAGTAATGTAGACACAGCTGACTCTAAAATAGAGGGTGCAATGGGGTCAGAGGCTGGTTATGGTTTTGTAGAAGGATTTTGATTTACTATGCAACTAGTTGGTCTACCTATGCGTGCACATGGGTAGTCAAGACACATTTGAATCTTTCACATCAAGTTGGGTTAGAGAGGGTGGGGGTAAAAGAACCAATGTGGGGGGGAGGGACAAAGAGAGAAAAGCTAAGTAGGGCGATAGAACGAGGAAGGGAAGTGAGGAGACAGAAAACTGGGAGAGAGGCAGGTTAGTGCTGGAGAAGGGGAATTCAAATTATCTAGGATAGGGAGACTGCGAGGTATTGGACAACCAGACACTAAAGTAAGAGAAAAACAACTGGATGGGAAGATCTGGAAAATGCAGTCAGTCGAGCAGTCACTATGGGCCCAAGTTTCCACAAGAAAAAAAACGGGCGCCCCTCCGAGCTGGGCGGAGGGCGCCTAAAAAAAAAAAAAAAAAAATCGCGATTCTCGAGCGTTCTGCAGCTCCTTGTCTGCCTGGCGCGGCGTGCAGGGGGGCGAAGCCTACACTCGCGCCGTTTTGTAAGTGGGAGGGGGCGGGTACTATTTAAATTAGTTGTTTTCCCTGCCGGTAACGCTGCGCGTGCGCGTTGGAGCGTTCGCGCACGCGCAGTGTGAAAAAAACATTGCCTGCCCCTCCCCTCCCTCCCCCCCCCACCCTCCCTCTCCCCCCACCCCCCTCCCTCCTCCCCCTCCCTCCCCTCCCTTCCTCCCTCCTCCCCCTCCCTCCTCCCTCCTCCCCTCCCTCCCCTCCCCTCCCCCTTCCCCTCCCCTCCCCCTTCCCCTCCCCCCTCCCTCCCCTCCCCCCCTCCCCTCCCCCCTCCCCTCCCCCCTCACTCCTCCCCTCCCCCTCCCCCTCCCTTTCCCCCCTCCCCCTCCCTTTCCCCCCTCCCCCTCCCTTTCACCCCTCCCCCTCCCTTTCCCCCCTCTCCCTCCCCCTCCCTTTCCCCCCTCCCCCTCCCTTTCCCCCCTCCCCCTCCCTTTCCCCCCTCCCCCTCCCCTTACCCTCCCCTTCCCCCCCTCACCCTCCCCTTCCCCCTCACCCTCCCCTTCCCCCCTCCCCTCCCCCTCCCCCTTCCCCCCTCCCCCTCCCCTTCCCCCCTCCCCCTCCCCTTCCCCC